>NC_057794.1:19536811-19540678 GCF_018294505.1 Triticum aestivum
TCAAACCCCACCGGCGACATGACGCCGGCGAGATCCGAGACGGCGGCGAGAGTGCTTTTTGCCATTCCGGCGACCAAATGGACGGCGGAAGGCATCTACGTGTTGCTGAGGTTGAGCCGCGTCTATTGGTGGTGGTGGTTGGGCTCGGGGTGGCCGGAGTTGACGGCGGCGAGCTCGGCTGCGGCGGCCGGAGTTCGGGTGCGGTCGGGATCAGTGTTGCAGGGGGTTTGGGGAGGCGTTGGTGCGTTCTACGTGCTCCTGGTGATGTGTGGAGCACGATGGTGTGCTCGGTTGGGCGCTACGGCGACCGTGGCCACGACGGCGACATCGCCGGCGGCGTGGAGCTCTCGGTCGAGGTGGAGCTAGGGCCTAGAAGTCGGGAGAGACCAGGGAAGAAGGGGGAAACGCTCCGGGGGCTCACCGCGGTTGCAGTGGGCGTCGAAGCGGGCTCGGGGACGCGCCGGAGACGACGAATTTGACGGCGACGGTGGTCGGAGTCCGAAGAGGGGAACGGCGACGTGGCGGCGATGCAGGGCTTCCGGGGAGCTGTGGAGCGGTGGGGAGGAAGAGGGAGTTGAGGCGGAGCTTCTGAGCTAGTCGGGGGAGCGAGGGGTGGTCGGAGACGGTGGCTATGGCGAACGGCGGCGACGGTGGTGTTCGGTCGGGCGGGGGTAGAGAGCGAGGGAGAGCCGGGGGAGAGTGAATGGGGTGTCGGCGAGGTCGGGGCGACGACCAGAAGACGATCCACGCGGCGCAACGGTGACCAGGGCGATGCAGAGAGGCTGGGTGGTGCGTGGCGAGCTCGGGCGCGCCATGCTCACCTCCCTGCCTGCTCTGGCGAGGGGAAGCAGCTGGCTGGCACGGGCCAGCACAGTGCTGGGCCGGCTGGGCTGGGCAGGTAGGTCCAGGTAAGTCTACTCCTTTTATTTATTTTTCTGTTTTCTGTTTTTATTTAATATATCTGCAACTTTGTTGAATTAAATAAAATACCTAGGCAACTTCAAAAATCACCAAACTATTCCTGGCCCATAGTTGGATTATTTCCAACATGAAACATTTTAGTTTGGAGATATTTGAGCATTTAAATATTTTATATTATTTTAAATACCCAAATTCAAATATTTATGATTTAATTCAAAAACCCTAGGATGGCCTAGGAAAATGTGCACCACTTTTGGCGAGGTTCTGAACCAAGACAAAAATGATGGGCATTTTAGAAGGGCATTTCAGGTTCATTGAAAATTATTTTAGTAAACCCTAGTTGGTTTCAGAGGGGACTGGGGGTTCTGTCATCCCCATTTCAAGTTTCTGATGAATGAGTAAACATGATGCAACACTCTAATGCATGACTAGCTAGGGTGTGACAATCGTAGCTGAGGTATCAAGCTAAACGCCGAAGTCCAAGCGGAACTACTAGTGAGACTGAAGTCTCTCTGCAAAAACATAAAATAGGAAAACGTGAGTACAAATGTACCCAGCAAGACTTACATCAGACCTATCTACACATGCATCATTATCAACAAAGGGGATGGTGGAGTTTGACTGCAGCAAGCCAGCTTTGACTCGGTGGCTATCCTGAACTACAATTGCAAGTAACTCTTTTGAGGTGGCGCACACGAGTCCACATATTCACCATATCAATACACCACTATGGATCCGCTCCCGTCTCCCTACGAGAACGCCATCCATAGCACTCACGCTTATCTTGCGTATTTTAGGGTATCCACTTTCACTTGTCTATGAACTATGCAAGGGGTCCAAGTTTCCATATCCGAGGAATCCGGCTATTCGAATAGATGATGTTAACCCTGCAGGGGTGTACTTCTTCACACACGCTCTCGCCACATACCGCCCTGTACACGTCATGTACCTCGGCAACCTTCAAGCGGAAACCGGGCGAGGGAGTCGGCCACGACCTGACTAACCGAACAAGTCTCTAGTCCAGGTTTATCGCCTATTCGGGTTCCATCCGCAAGGAGATCCGGCCGGGGTGTCGCTCACGGCCCCAAACGATGTGAGCAGGGTTCCCAAGCCCACCATCCGGGTGCCACTTGGTACACCGTGCCACGGTGCCTAGTCTGTCCCAAGCCCACCTGTACCGGGTGCCACTTGGTAGACTACTAACACTACCTACAAACACCAGAAACTAGTTGCAACTCCTGGACAGAGATCATGTTGATTAATAAGTCGAGAGGGGCACTTAAGCATTCCAATGTGTGGTAGTAGCTGGTCATGGATCACAAACACAGAACTCAGTTCCGAATGACGGCTGCAATGAGACAACCCACCATGTACTCCTACATGGCCTCTCACCGCTACCTTTACCAAATCGTGTTCACACGCTTAGCTCACACACAGTAGGACATGTTCACACGCCTCTGATTCATCCCCGATGAATCAGACCTGACTCAACTCTAAGCAATAGCAGGCATGACAACAAGCATGAATGAGTAGGCACATCAGGGCTCAAACAACTCCTACTCATGCTAGTGGGTTTCATCTATTTACTGTGGCAATGACAGGTCATGCAAAGGATAAAGGGGTTCAGCTACCGCAGCAAGTATCAAATATGTCGATGTTGTCCTAATGCAGTAAAACAGAGCAGGAGCGAGAGAGTGGGATTTTATCGGAATGAACAAGGGGGTTTTGCTTGCCTGGCACTTCTGAAGATAACATTGAGTCTTCATCAGTGTCAACGATCACATCATCGGTATCACGTCTATCGAGAGGGGACGAATACCGGCAACACAGAAGGGAACACAATCAATGCAATGCGCAATATGATGCATGATCATGACATGGCAAAAATGAATGTGTTTTGAGCTAATGCAACTAAATCCAGATTAAATGAAGTTGGTTTGAATCCAAGATTCAAATTCAAACTCCATATGTGATTATTTAAATGCCATTTATTTGTTTTGTCCAAAACAGAGGACAAACATTGCTCAAACATGCATGAAAATGGTACAGATGGATTCCTTGAATTTTTCTGATAATTTTTCATATATAAAACATTTAATTTGGAGTTACGGTTAATTTTCTATGATTTTTAGAAGTTTTAGGCATTTTCTGGAATTTCCTGATTATTATAAAATAAACTAAATTCCAGAAAAGGAATATGGCGTCAGCATGACCTCATAGTGACGTCAGCAGGTCAACGGGCGCCGTCCAGGTCAAACTGACCTGTGGGACCCATATGTCAGTGTCACAGGTTAAACAGGGGGGGTTTAGTTTAGTTTAATTAAGGATTAGGGCACTAGGGCCCACATGTCAGTGTCAGCAGGGGGGGTAATTAAATTAAAATAAACTAAACTAATTAACAGGGGGCTGGCCCCACCTGTCATCGACCCAGGGGGGTCAAACCCCTGGTCAACTTAGTCGAACCTGCCGGCGACTAACCGCCGGCGAGGTCCGAGACGGCGGCGATGCGCGGAATCGCAGCACAGGCCACGGTTCGAGGCGCGGATGGCACCGTTGGAACCCCGAGCCTCGTCCGCGTCGTCTGGAGCTAGTGGGGTCGCCGGAGACGACTCAGATCGACGGCGGCGTCCGCTTCCGCGGCGGCCGGAATTCGGGCGCGATCGGGGGCGATGCTACGGCGCACTAAAAGAGAAATCGAAGAGTGCTACGTGCTCCTGGGGGTTCACCGAGCACGGTGACGTGCTCAGGCGCGGGCTGCGGTGGCCCTGGCCACGGCGGTGCCATGGCCGGCGGAGCCGAGCTCTCGGCTGTGATGGCCAACGGGGTTTGGGGGCAGCTTGAGCAACGTGACTAGGGGGAGGAGAAAGAGGGGCTCACGGGGAGTTGGCCGGTGCAGACGATGGGGCCGGGGAGGCGTCGAAGCGAGCGGGACGGCGAGGCCGATCT
>NC_057794.1:19541157-19549095 GCF_018294505.1 Triticum aestivum
GCATGTCGGAGAGGAGAGGGGGTGGCCGTGGTCATGGCTACGGCGAGCGGCGCTCTCAGGTGCGTTCGGTGACGAGAGGGAGGGAGAGCAGAGGAGGAGGAGGGGGTCCAGAGAGAGAGAGGCGGTCGAGGGGGTCGAGGGCGTCTCCGTGGCGTCGCGAGGGAGTCGGGGAGGCTGCCACGGCGAAGCAGGAGGTGGAGGCCTCCGCGTGCGCGCGTGCGTGCGGTGTCCGTCCTCCTGGCAGGGAGGAAGACGACAGGGGGGGGGTGGAGATGGGCTGGGCTGGCCAGGTGGGCCTGGTGGGCTACCAGGTGAGCGCCAGGTAAGATTTCTCTCCCTCTCTCTGTTTTTTTCCTATTTCTGTTCTGTTTATTTAATTGGCACTGAATTTTAATTCAAACAGAATTTGAAAACAGTGCCAAAACTCCCCTGGATATTTTTAAGTCACTTGATGGACTTCTCCAAACATAACAAAAATATCTCAGGTCATTTGAAAATATATTCATTATATATTATGAATATAATTCCAAATTCAAATAAAATATTGATTTAAAATCAGAGCCCAATAATTCCTTAGAAATGTCCCAAAATTTTGGTTTGATTTATATCTCTTGCCAAAATTGTCAGAGCTATTTCTAGGGCATTTTGGATTTACTGATTGCAATTTTAGGGTTTCTTGCCCCTCTTTATTTAGGGTTTTGAGGCTTCCAATTTTCCTCAGTTCAAGTTTCAAAAATTTAAACATGATGCACACATGAAGCTAGCCTAGAGCATTACCAGAAGCTAGGGATGTGACAACTCACCCCCACTAAACAAGAATCTCGTCTCGAGATTCAGGCGTAGGGTAGGATGAAGGGGAAACGCAAACTAGTAATATCTTCACGATCCAGGTTGCACTTCAGTTGAACGTTGATTCATTCACCATCATTGTCTCGAAGTCTTGCTCTGAGAACTCCAACTAACATGACAATGAGAGGAAAAGAGAGACCCTAAAAGAATGGTTCTTCTCGAAGGTCGAACAACTCAGGATTAACTCACGGAATGAGACATAGTAACATCTCTCGAGCTGAGAGGCGAAGCACACATCCATAGGAATGGAGTGAAGCAGATGACGAAGGTTCACTAGGTAGACAACAATTTCACGCTTAAGAAGGTGGTAATCGATTGCCAACGTAGCGAGGAGTTGAGCTGACATGGCACCATTATGATGCACCTTAGGGAAGGTGACTCGAAGATATATCCCCTTAAGTGGCAAAAAGAATTACCTTTGATATAGAGATCATTGAGACTCTCTATATCAGCCGAAGGCAAATCACAGCAATCGATTGGCGGGGGTCGGTAGAATGGCATACTCGGACTTGGATGATGTGGATTACCTTGTTGAAGACAACGTAATGGATGAATTTGCTTATCACCGGAAATGGATGAGACCCATGGTAGAATGGCACATTGGCGGTGCCAGCTGGGAACAAAATGCAAATGCTGGGAATGATTCTGGTAACTGTGGAAGAACCCAACAAAAGAGAGTGAGTTCACTGTTTGAAAAGATCATAGCATTGCCGAGGAAACGGAGAGGATCCCCAGTTAGTGCCGAAGATAACACCTAGCTCTTGTGCATGCTCTCAAGAACTTGAGCATTTCCATATTCATCAAGGTTTTACCAACATCCGTGTCAAGAATCCTGGCAACACAACATACCACCATGATGAACAACGATGGACGATGCAGATGCATAGGAAGATAACATCAACTCAGATTTCACCCTAGCGAGGCCAGGGAAGCAAAATCTGGATGATCGACCGAGAGACATTTAGCACTCCGCTTCTAATGTTCTCCTTGACGTGCTAGTGTAACCCATTCATGGATATGGTTTGCTAACTAGAACATCAAGTAAAGGTCGGACTTCGGGAGCAATAGAATCCATAAGGAACAGTTACGGAGGTAAATCCTACGAAATCCTTATGGGGAGGTGGCCAACTTCCTCAAACAAGATACTACAATGATAGGTCTTCCGGCTGGGTGTGTTGGCCACGACATCCACTTTACCGGTTATCGAGGGACCAATATTATAGTTCTTGGGAAATGTTCCAACCATCATATCTGCCTGAGACTCAGATCTGGTTGGTGTCAGGACATTCCAGACTCATCGAGTCTAGGAAGAAAAATGAAAGTTTGCAACACAAATTGACGAGATGACGTTGCGAGATTCTCAGGAAATGAACTACGATAGCACGCTCCAAAATATGAGCTGGTTCTGCTACGTACATGTGAACACGCTGTCCCAGACAAGCATGACCACGTAGTAGTCTTATAATAAAACACTATCGAGTTCAGGTTGGGAACCATCATCGAGGATATCAAAATCCTTGCGTAAGGCATGCTCTTAAGAAGGAACTTCTTCTCCTTGAACAAATCAATCAGTGGCTTGGTGTGCTAGGATATACATATGGAATGAAGATGATCAGTCTAACAGACCACAGAACTCTTTGCACGTGCATGACCGACTTGGGATGATTCCAAAGGAGCAAAAACAAACTTTCTCGAATTCACGACGGCAACTTACATCAAAATGCACGTGAATCAAAGGAAGTCACTCCTTTCATCAAACAAGTACTTCATGAGCTAGCATGAAGAAAATGCTTTCAAAAGTTTCCAACATTAACTTAATGTTCAACAACATCATGGAGGAGATAAGGATGTTGTCAATGGGCTCAACAACAACTCATCGGAATTTCCATATCACTGGACTTCCACCATCATGTGAACACGGTGATAGCATTGGTCAACAACAACTCAACAACAACTCATCTGAATTTCCATATCACTGGGCATTTTGGATTTACTGATTGCAATTTTAGGGTTTCTTGCCCCTCTTTATTTAGGGTTTTGAGGCTTCCAATTTTCCTCAGTTCAAGTTTCAAAAATTTAAACATGATGCACACATGAAGCTAGCCTAGAGCATTACCAGAAGCTAGGGATGTGACAAAATGGTTCTACATGGGCCATAAACGGGCGTAAGGGGAATCAGCCCAGCATGGTAGCGGGCCGTCCACAGGCCAAAGAACAGCAAAGGCTTAATTCTATCACAGGCATAATGGGTCGTTAGTGGGCCAGAATATAGGATGGGCTAGAAACGGCGAACGGGTTAACATGCCAGAAATGGGCCGACTCTTGCCACGGGCTGAATTTGGCCCGTTAGGGGAACAGGCCAGTTACCGGACGGAAGTAATCGAGGGTCAGAAAGGATCCCAAGAACGTATGGGCCGTCAGTAGGCCGAAATCTAACACAGGCTGGAAACGGCCCATGTGAATCATGGGCCATTAACGGGTACAAATAAATTTACTGTTCATTATGGGCTAGAGTCACCGTGGGCCTCTCAAGGGCCTAAAGATACGAAGGCCTCATATGGCCTGAAAGACGTCATGGGCCATACATGGGCCGAATGTGAAACGGGTTGGTGTTATATTCGACGGCCCACATGACGTTGTTGGGGCGATTTCGGGTAGGCCCTAATGGGACGTGAGTTACCGTGCTGTAAAATGGGCTATTTGTGAAGAGACCGTTAACAGGCTTTTTGGTCAGCCCGCTAACTTTTGACCAAGTCAAACGGGCCGGCCTTTGTAAGCTAAATGGGCCAGTGGTGGGCATGACTACACCAGTCAAAGCCGCTATTGTAAGTCCTTAATCCTCATGCCTTTTAACTACTACTTAATCTGACTCGTGCCTTGAACTGCATGGTTTGCAGCCAATGTCTATTACTCTTTTCAATTTTATACACAATTGTCTTAGCGTATCATTGCACCTTACAAGGTTTAAAAGAGAGGAGTGATGTTACTTTGATCTTGACCTATAATCTAGTTCTGTGCTGTACTTGCCCACACAACGTTACAATTGCCTGTTTGTCTGTTCGCAGTTGTTTTGTGATATGAATGATGTCATATTATGCTTACCGTATTATAAACTTTGTCTCTGTCCTTAGCTGTCAATACAATGTGAAGAGATAGACAATACATTAGCCATGCTACATGGTCATATGTTTGGAAGCTGGTTTTATTATGTACTTTGCAGTAAAATACAACTAATATTTTACATGGGTTCACCAGAATAAGTTCTGTATATAGAACAAAGCTATTTTGTTTGGTTTTGCTACCTCCTTAATATCTTCAATTCTTGTACTACTAATGTTAAAACTCAACTTTTCAGCAAGCTATGGAAAAAATGGTGGAACCGCCACCTCTTGAAGGTGGCGAGGCAACTACAACCACAATGTCAGCTCTTGCTGCAGTGGGTCAGTACCTGTCCACTAACAGTGCCAAAATCACGTTCCTGCGTAATACTGGGTTGATTGTTAAGGCAATCTTGTCCAAACTACCTCATGATCAAGATATTCAAGCTCAAAACAATGGTATATTTGCACTCCAGACACAATTCCATTCCCTAACAGAGACCCTTTGTGAAATAAGGACAGACATTGTTCGATGTGGTCAAGATATGCATGGTTTCAAACAGACTATCAGACATTTGCTATGTTGTTCGGGAGTCCTAGGAGAAATGAAGGCGAAGGTTATGGTGCTCCATCGGACAATATAGCATGAAAACGTAACAGTCAGGCCAAATGAACTGAGCTTCTGAACTTCTGGTGGTGCATTTATCTGCGAGACTGTTAACTTTTATGCCAACCATCCTTTTGTTTTATAGTTGTAATTTTCTTTATTGCGATACAAAATTTGTTCTTAACGTGCAGCCAGCGGCTGAAGAAAACAACAAGTCATTTTTGTATAGTGTAGGGTGTTCCCTATATTTGCACTGGTGGTGATCTTTGATGTCCATTGGATGTAATTTGTGCAATCGCCTTAATAGCCTAGCGTTAGTTTAGGGCTTATTTATTTCCTAGTCTTCTTTTTCCCTGGTTTGCTAGTGGCCGCAACAACCATGGGCCATATACGGACTATGGTAACCTTGACCCTATTACGGGTCGTAGGATCCATGGGCCTCCTATGGGCCGTCGAGAAATGGGCCTCCAACAGGGCCTTAGAATCGGTGGGCCTCGGGCCGTCGGATAAATGGTTCTACATGGGCCATAAACGGGCGTAAGGGGAATCAGCCCAGCATGGTAGCGGGCCGTCCACAGGCCAAAGGACAGCAAAGGCTTAATTCTATCACAGGCATAATGGGCCGTTAATGGGCCAGAATATAGGATGGGCTGGAAACGGCGAATGGGTTAACATGCCAGAAATGGGCCGACTCTTGCCACGGGCTGAATTTGGCCCAATAGGGGAACAGGCTAGTTACCGGACGGAAGTAATCGAGGGTCAAAAAGGATCCCAAGAACGTATGGCCCATCAGTAGGCCGAAATCTAACACAAGCTGGAAACGGCCCATGTGAATCATGGGCCATTAACGGGTACAAATAAATTTACCGTTCATTATGGGCTAGAGTCACCGTGGGCCTCTAAAGGGCCTAAAGATACGAAGGCCTCATATGGCCTGAAAGACGTCATGGGCCATACATGGGCCGAATGTGAAATGGGCTGGTGTTATATTCGACGGCCCACATGACGTTGTTGGGGCGATTTCGGGTAGGCCCTAATGGGACGTGAGTTACCGTGCTGTAAAATGGGCTATTTGCGAAGAGACCGTTAACAGGCTTTTCATGGGTCAGCCCGCTAACTTTTGACCAAGTCAAACGGGCCGGCCTTTGTAAGCTAAATGGGCCAATGGTGGGCCATCGCACGTGTCGCCACATCATAGGCGCCTATCTGACCCACTGACGAGCTAACATGTATTTCCTCCGGCCAATCAGAATTTTACACGTGGAAATTTCCCATTGGTCCGGGCTATTAACGGGTTATCGGATCCAAAACCGGACCTGATAGCTTAACGGTGACCCGTTACGGTGGATGCCACGTGTCTGTCACCCTTGACGAAAGCACTTCTGTGACGAGTGATTTATCGTCATGGAAGTGGACACTTCCATGATGATAATTTTGGTAATGTTAGGGAACACTTCTACGACAGCACAGGTATGACTATCTTCATTCTGTCACAAAATCATCATGGATGTACATGCATGACAGAAAATGTGACCTACTGTGACAAACACGTATCATCACGGAAGTGTATTTTTTTGTAGTGTTGGTGGTGCCTCGACGGGCTTGTCTTCGCTTGGATCCTTCCTGCCATCGTCGTCATCCTTTTAGGTGTATCCACCTTATGCACATCATATGTGGAGGTGGCCGTCCAATGCCCGGTAAAGGGCGGGTCTTGGCCTGGTTTTTCTCCGGCATCGACGTCCATGCCGTTGATGTCTTCAGAGCCGTACTCGAGCATGTTGGTTAAGTCTTCGACAGTGTCTATCAAGTGGGTGGTGGGTGGGACGCAAAATTCCCTGTGCTCAGCCCCTAGTTCGGGCTGGGCGTTGTTGGGAAGCGATACTTCTATAATGGTGAGGGGTCGCATTAAGTCCAAGGCCTCGCTTAAGAGCGAATGCAGGACGGGGAACCGAGGACCTGCGGGGCTAGGCATGGCAGATTCTACTAGGCTAGGCTCACTAGAGGCAGACCTCGAGAGTTCGGAGTTGACATCTAGAGGTGAGTTCGGCTCTCCGATGACAGGGAGAGTCCTGCTGGATTCCAGGCTCGCCGAAGACATAGTTGCCTTCGGGTCTCTGAAAAGAGCTCCGTCGTAGGAGAGAGTCCTGCGGGTTTCAGACACCCATCTTCGGATGAGGTGGTCTGCTCTGGATCTAAGGCCATGCCAGGGATGATAGTTGGTCTTTGAGCAGTGCCTAATGACGGATCCAATGGGTTTCCTTCTTGGAGATGAGGAACAGTGCTCAAGGCAGTGAACCCTTCAAAGATCAAGTCTCCTAGGATGTCAGTGATGTAATTCAGGCTCCTGAATCTAAACTGATGACCAGGGGCATAGCTGTTAATCTGTTCAAGGTGACTAATCGAATTGGCACGCAGAGCGAAGCCGCCGAACACAAAAAGTTGACCGGGGGAACGTTTCCCTGGAAACATCATCGTTGTTGATGATTGCACGAGCCATCGAACATCTTGCTGAGGACACAGTGGAACTCTCAATGAAAGCACCAATGTCGGTGTCAAAACTGGCTGATCTCGGGTAGGGAGTCCTGAACTGTGCGTCTAAGGATCAAAGGTAACAAGGGACACATGGTACACGATGTTTACCTAGGTTCAGGCCCTCTTAATTGAGGTAAAACCCTACGTCCTAATTGATTGTATTTGATGAGTATAAGGGTTACAAGAGTCGATCTACCTCGAAATCGTAATAGCTAAACCCTAGATGTCTAGCCTATATGAATTATGATTGCGTCTACGGTCTAAACCCTCCGGTTTATATAGACAACGGAGGGGCCTAGGGTTGTACAGGGTTGGCTTACATAAGAAGGAAACTACACATCCGAACACCAATCTTGCCACCCACGCAAAGGAGAGTCCTTTCCGGACACGGGGGACGGTCTTTTACCTTGTATCTTCACAGCCCACCAATCCGGCCCATAACACATGGGTCGGACACCCGAGGACCCCTTAATCTAGGACTCCCTCACCCCTCCACCCATTTTGGATTGTAATCGAGAGGAAGATAACTTTTCTGATGGGGATTCAGAAGGAGAAGACCAATCCTATTTACCCCCTGAGGTTTTTGCTCTAACTTGGCATGTTGATGTGGGTTATATCATGCATATAGTGCCTTGCATTGCTTACTTTATACATCAAATAGGTCATCTTCTTAGTTTAGACATGCTTTGTGTGAATGCCATCTGTTTAGTTTCTTCATCGTATATGTGAATTATGCCACACCATCTTGTTTAGCCAGGCATCATATATGTGAATTTTGGAATGCCATCCTGCTTAGCCAGTCATCTTATATGTGAATTATATCAGGCCATCCTTTTTTGTTATGTATTACAT